>NC_086097.1:29142356-29154856 GCF_963921235.1 Mobula hypostoma | reverse complement strand
ATTCTTCCCATTCTGTTGTTGGTTTTCTACGGTAAATCCCATGATCCCTGTCCCGTAATCTATCCCCACATCTTTCTGTAATTTCTCTCCTGTCTGATTTTCATGCTCTCTTCTGCACTTTCCAATGTCCTTGCTGCTCTTGTCTCTCTCCCTCCTTCCCCCCTTCTGCAGTTAGTTACCTTTCTGATAACTGATGCACAAGTGCCTGAGACTGTTCTTCACTCATCTGTAAATAATTGTTCCTCTTAATCCTGTAACTGATGCTCTCCTGTAATCATTGATCATTGTAGTCATTGTAAGCCTTGCAACCAGTGCTATTTCATGTGAGTATTGCTTTAGCTTGTTCCTGTTGACGAGTAAAAGGGTCAGCATGGTTGTGATGGGCCAAAAGGCCTGTCTCTGTAATGTATAATTCTATGACCCTGATTTTTGAAAATCTGCCTGCATGGACCTTATCACATTTCCATTGGCCATGAGCCACTGCCTTCTGCCTTCTCTCACTTCTTAGAACATAGAACATCGAACATCACAGTACACACCCTTCTGCCCAGTTTTTCACCTACACCAACATCAATCTACCCCTTCCCCCCCACGTGGCCCTACATTTTTCTATCATCCATGAGCCTATCTAAGAGTTCCTTAAATGTCCCTAATGTATCTGTCTCCACCACCAACCCTGGCAACATATTCCAGAGACCCAACACTCTTTGTGTAAAAAACTTACCTCTGACATTCTCCCTATACTTTCCTCCAATCACCTGAAGATGGTGCCCCCTAGTATTGGCCATTTCTACTCCGGGAAAAGCTCCTGCCTGAGAACTGTCTTGGATCCACTCCAATTTGCCTACCGTCACAACAGGTCAACAGCAGATACCATTTCGTTGGCTCTTCACTCAACCTTGGAACATCTGGACAGCAAAGATGCTTAGGCTCTTCACTGGCCACAGTTTAGCAATTCAACACCATTATCCCCCCAAAACTAATCACTAAGCTCCAAGACTTAGGCATCAAAACTTACTTGTGCAACTTGATCCTCGATTTCCTCTCTTGCAGACCCCAGTCCGTTTGGATTGACGACAACACCTGCTTAACCCCCAGCTCTACTCACCATGACTGCTAGGCTGAACACAGCTCCAATCCCACGTTCAGGTTTGCTGACAAAATCACTGTTGTAGGCCAAATCAAAGACGGTAACGAATCAGCATATAGCAGGGAGATTGGAAGTCTGGCTGAGCTGTGCCATAACAACAACCTCTCATTCAATGTCAGCAAGACCAAGGAGCTGATTACTGACTTCAGGAGGAGGAAACTGGAGGCCCATGAGTCAGTCTCATCAGAGGATCAGTAGTGGAGAGAGTTAGTGACTTCTATCATTTCAGAGGGTTTGTTTGTTTGTTTATTGTTTGTAATCAACCCCATGCCTTCGACTTGTAATTATTTTTCTCACTTCCCGTAATTAGTTGTCTGCTTGTCAGGTAATATTTTCTCCTTTGTTACTGTAACAGAATCAGTGTTCCACCCCACTGAGCTTTCCCTCTCCAATGATTGATCCTGAAACTGCTTCAGTCTATCTCTGAGAACTGATACCTTCTCTCTCACTCTCTCCTCTAATCCTCTCTCTCTCTCTCACGATCATCCAGTCTCTCTCCCTCACAATAATCCTCTCTCTCCCTCACCATAATCCTCTCTCTCTCTCTCTCTCACTATAATCCTGTTAATCTCCCTCGATATAAACCTCTCCCTCACTATAATCCTCTCTCTCTCTCCCTCACTATAAGCCTCCCTCTCTCTCTCACTATAATCCTCTCTCTCTCTCTCTCTCGCACACACATTACGGTATAATCGTCTCCCTTTAAGTAGTTTTCTCTCTCTTTCTCTATCTGCTTTTCTCTTTTTCTCTCTCCCTGTCTCCCTTTCTCTCTCCCTCTCTCTCTCATTCACTCTCACTCTCTTTCCTTCCCTCTCTCATTCTCTTCCACTCTCTTTCTTCCTCTCACTCTCTCTCTCCCTTTTTTCTTTCTTCCTCTCTACCATTACAATTTTGAACATTCTATGAACCTCATTATTCCTTCTTTCTGCACTAATTATTTATTTTGTAATTTCTAGTAATTTTCTGTACAGCTGCTGCCACACAAATTTCAGTCATCTAAGTCAGTGATAATAAACTGGATTCTGATTCCCCCTCACTATACTACAACTGGATAGGAAATAGAGAGGTTTGATTAATGAGGGGAGACAGTCAAACAGAGAGCAGATTAAGCCTAGAATTGATTCTCCCTCTTATTGCTAACAGCAACACTCTCTCTCACTCCTGTGATCATTTCTTTCACTCCCACAATCTCTCACTTCGTGAATTTATACCAGCTGTGTATTTGTTTGTGTCTCCCTCTTCTGGAAGAGATTCACCACCTCTCTCATAATTGAAACTGTCTTTCTCCCTCCTGCATTTCCCTTATTCCACTTCAGTCTCTTTCTTCTTGTACCCGACACTCTCTCTCTTCTGTATAATTAATCCTCCTTCTCAGTTCGATCATTCCTACTCTCCCCTGTGAATGATTCTGCCTCTCCTCTACAGTTCAAACTTATCCGTCACTAAGATGTGACGCTCTTCACTCTGTTCCACTACAGCTACTCTATCAATACTGTACTTCAAATTTCATGTACATTTTCTCTCACAGACTATCTGATTCCCTCTCTTACCCCTGCTGTTGTTACAATCAGCCCTGCCATGTTACGATAGTCATAGGTGATTTCAATATGCAGGCAGATTGGAAAAATCAGGTTGGTGCTGATTTTGGATTCCAAAGGAGAGAATTTGTAGAATGCCCACAAGATGGCTTTTTAGAGCAGCTCAAGGTTGAGCCTATTAGGGGGAAAGGCAATTCTGGAATGGGTGTTGTGTAATGAGCTGCATTTGATTAGGGAGCTTAATGTAAAGGAACCTTATGAGGCAGTGATCATAGAATTCACCCTGCAATTAGAGAGGGAGAAGCTGAAGTCAAAGTGTCAGTACTACAGTGGAGAAAAGGGAAATACAGAGACATGAGAGTGGAGCAGGCCAAAGTTGATTGAAAGGGGACACTAGCAGGGATGACAGCAGAGCACCAATGGCTGGAGTTTCTGGGAGCAACTTGGAAGGCACAGGATAGATACAAACAGCCCAAAAAAGAAGTATTCTAAAGGCAGGACGATGCAACTATGGCTGACAAGGAAAGTTAAAGCCAATATAAAAGGAAAAGAAAGGGCTCATAATAAAACAAAAATTAAGTAAGTTAGAGGATTGAGAAGCTTGTAAAAACCAACAGAAGACAACTAAGAAGTCCATAAGGTGAGAAAAGATGAAATATGAAGGGTAAGCCACCCAATAATATCAAAGAGGGTACCAAAAGTTTTTTTTTTAGATATATAAATAGTAAAAGAGAGGTGAGAGTGGATATTGGACTGCTGGAAAATGGTGGGGGGACAAAGAAATGGTGAATGAACTGAATGAGTATTTTGTATCAGCCTTCACAGTGGAAGACACTAGCAGTATGCCAAAAATTCAAGTGTCAAGGGGCAGAAGTGAGTTCAGTTGCTATCACTAGGAAGAAGGTGCTTGGCAATCTGAAAGGTCTGAAGGTAGAGGAGTCACCTGGACCAGATAGACTACACCCCAGGGTTCTGAAAGAGGTAGCTGAAAAAACTGTGGAGGCATTAGCAATGATCTTTCAAGAATCAATATCTCATTGAGGAATAGCTTGAATGACACAGATGGTGATGGTGCCTGCTGAGAGATATAGGGAACGGCCTGCTGATTGCAACTGGTCTCTCTGAAGGAGGTGTAAATAGAAGACTGATAAAGACACCAAAGAATGCTGGAATTGTCAGATATTTCCTACGCCTGCTGGAAATGCCCAACAAACACAACAACATCTTGAGGGAGAGAGAGAAATACTGAGTTAACATTTTAAGATGATGGCCTTCCTTCAGAAGCGGCCAATTCTGACAAGCTGGAATGGTTGGTTATCTGAAATTGTTGAAAGCAATCTGGGGTACTGGGGGATGTTAAAAGGCCAAGAAGGAAGTGGGGAGCTGCTCTTCAAATTTATATTGGGTTCTGTTGGAGCAGCGTCAAAGACTCAAGCCAGACAAGGAAGGGATTGTTTTCCCTCTCTCTCTTCTCCCTTCACCCTCCCCCCCCACCACCCCACTTCTCTTGGAAATAATTCTTATCATGACTACAATTAATTGCTCCCCATCAGTTCTCCAATTGATCCAGTTTCTCTTTCTCTCTCTCTCTGTTGTAATTGTTTCTATAATTTTCTTCGGTCAGATATTTAACTCCCTCTCAATTCTCTAATTCACACACAATCTCATCCTTGTAAATTAAATGGATGTTCGCACGTGCACTCAATTCTCTCACACGTACTTAATTCTCCCCTCTCTCGACAGAGAACCTCTGTGTTGTGTCCTCTTCCACTGGTACCCCTTCTCCTTCCCTTTCTCCCAGGGACCACTCTCCTCTCCGGTCAGATTCCTCCTTCTTCAGCCCTTTACATTTGCCACCAATCACCTCCCATCTTCTCATTTCATCCCTCCTCCGTCACCCATCCATCCTACCCTTACCTGATCTCACCAATCACCTTCCGACTTGTACTCCTTCCCACCCCCCCCATCATATCTTCTTATTCTGGCTTTTGCCCCCTTCCTTTCCAATCCTGAAGAAGGGTCTCGGCCTGAAACATCGACTGTTTATTCCCCACCACAGATGCTGCCTGACCTGCTGAGATCCTCCAGCAGTTTGGCTCCTAGCTGCAAGCTTGTTAATTTTGCCTGTCTCACTGCACAGGGCCAGATGTAAGATAGTGTTTTCCCTTGTAGGTTTACGAACATGCTGTTTAAGATAGCTAACACCGATACATTTTGAGACGTCCTCCTCAACACTGCCTCAAAATTCAAAGTAAATTTATTATCAAGCTATGCGTATGTCACTGTATACAAGCCTGAGGTTTATTTTGTTGCAGGCATTCACGGTAGAACAAAGAAACACAATGGAATTAATGAAAAACCGCTCACAAAGACAGACACTCAATGTGCAAAAGAAGACAATCTGTGCAAATACAAAAAACACAAACAAACAAACAAACAAATAAATAAATAAATAGCATCTCCTTGGAAAGCGAGTGTATACGTTGTGGAATCAGTTCAGTGTTGAGGTGAGTGAAGTTAGCCACGGAGGTTTGGGAGCCTGACAGTTGAAGGATGATAACTGTTCCTGAACCTGGTGCTGTGGGACCTGAGGCTCCTGTAGCTCCTGCCCGATGGCAGCAGTGAGGAGAGAGCAAGGCCTGGATGGTGGGGGTCCTTGATGATGGATGTTCCTCCTTGTGTGTGGCTCTTTGTAGATGTGCTCAATGGTGGGAAAGGCTTTGCCTGTGGTGGCCACAACCAACTTGATTCACCCAATCTCTATGCGAGTTCAAGCCCCCCGTGACCTCTGTTGTTGCATTCCTACGTGCAACTGATATTTCTCGGGTTATTGCCTGTGCCACTGCAATGTTGCTGTTCGATGGCTTATAGACAATTCCCACCAGTGATTCTGTCCCATTACCTTCCCTAAACTCTAACCAGATGGACTCAGAATGTTGTTCCTTAGATCTTATATCATCTCTCACTATCACCCTGGTCTCATCCTGAATTAAGAGTACTGCCCCAGCTTCCTTACATTCCCACCTAACCTTCCATATTGGTACCAATCTGAATGCCCATAGTAATCAAAACAAGATCAGTGAACTTATGGCACAAATCAGTAGAAAGGAGTAGGACTCAGTGGTCATTACAGAGACGTGCTTGCAGGATAGAGATAAATGTGAATTAACTGTCCCAGGGTATCAGTGTCACCGGTCTCTTTGTCAACATCTGAGATTCTGCTCACAACAATGGTGTCATCTGCAACCTTTACTCCCACAGTGTCCAGTTCCCGAGGTTTGACTCTCGGAGCAGTACAGCAGGAAGAAAGGTCCACATCAACACCCCACCCCCCTGTTTAGTGTTTAGCTTTACACTAAACCTACTCCTCAACTACTCCCCACCCCTCATTCCACCCATCACCTACACAGCAGGGGCCAATTTACAGTGGCCAGTTAACCAATTGAAAAACAGGACTTTGGAATGTGGGAGGAAACCAGGGGAGCCACGGAAACCCCACACACAGAGTCACAGGGAGAACTTACAAGCTCCAGACAGCCAGCACCTGAGATCTGGATAGAAATCAGAATCAGGTTTAACATCACTGGCATGTGTTGTGAAATTTGTTAACAGTATAATGCAATACACGATAATATAGGAAAAAATGATTTACAGTAAATATATACATACTGTGTAGTATATATCCTGGGTGGTGGGGGTCCTTAATGATGGACATTTGAGACATCGCTCCTTGAAGATATCCTGGATACTACAGAGGCTAGTGCCCATGATGGAGCTGACTAACTTTACAGCTCTCTGCAGTCTGTCTCTGGCGCGGCGAGGCAGTGGCTCTGCCCTCTGCACCGGTACCCAACCCCTGAGTGGAGATGTTTGCTCATTTGCTGGGATTGGTCCTTATTGGTGAGGGAACTGCAGAGCATTTAAAAAACTGCAGATGCTGAAATCGGAACTGAAATCGGTAAATGCTGGTAACAATACTCAGCAGGAAAGGCATCACTGCTAGAGAGAGAAACATTGCACATTTTCTGTGGCACCCTTTGCTCAGCTCTGAGATTCACAAACCTGGCACAAAAGGTATTTACTGTAATGCAGGCGGACTTCTTCCACTCAGGTTGGGTGAGACATAGGTTCAGGGCGAAAGGTGAAATGACTGAGAGAAATCTGAAGGGAAACGTCTTCATTCAGAGAGTCGTGCAAGTGTGGAACGAGCTGACAGCGGATGTGGTGGATGCGGGTTCGACTGCACCATTTAACAGAAGTTTGGATAGAAGGGAGGTCTATGGAGGTCTGCAGTCCAGTTGTAGGTCTGTGGGACTCACCAGAGTAACAGTTCAGGTAGGCCAAAGAACTTGTTTCTGTACTCCGTGACTCAATTACAGATACTTGGATCGGGAAAGTGTAGAGCATGGGCTCACACCAGGGATCCACAGACCCACTGGATAATGGTGGTGGTCCAAGGCATAAAACACATTGGGAGCCCCTGGTTTAGAGGGATATACTTTATACTTTATTGTCGCCAAGCAATTGATACTAGAGCGTACAATCATCACAGCGATATTTGATTCTGCTCTTCGTGCTCCCTGGAGTACAAATCAATAGTAAATATTAAAAATTTAAATTATAAATCATAAATAGAAAATAGAAAAGGGAAAGTAAGGTAGTGCAAAAAAACCAAGAGGCAGGTCCGGATATTTGGAGGGTACGGCCCAGATCCGGATCAGGATCCGATCAGCAGTCTTATCACAGTTGGAAAGAAGCTGTTCCCAAATCTGGCCGTACGAGTCTTCAAGCTCCTGAGCCTTCTCCCGGAGGGAAGAGGGACGAAAACTGTGTTGGCCGGGTTGGTCGTGTCCTTGATTATCCTGGCAGCACTGCTCCGACAGCGTGCGGTGTAAAGCCAAACATGGGCAAATGAGACTTGCTTAGAAGGTCACCTGGGTCAGCATGGATGAGGTGGGCCAAAGAGCCAGTCTCTATTCTGTACGACTCTAAGACTAGTATCTGTTTCTCATCCCGCAGGTGCTGCTTGACCTGAAGGTTGAGATCAGCTTCGTCTGTCACAGGTACATCGAAACATCCAGTGAAATGCATCAACGGCCAACACAGTCCGAGGATGTGCTGGGCTCGATTCCCGCCACTGCCTGTAAGGAGTTCATACGTTCTCCCCGTGACCTCGCGGGTTTGCTCTGGGAGCTCCAGTTCCCTCCCACAGTCCAAAGGTGTAAGGGTTAGGGTTAGTGAGTTTCGGGCATGCTATGTTGCCTCTTAAAGCATAGTGACATTTGCATGTTTCAATATACGTGTGACAAGTAAGGCTAATGTCTTTAACGGTGCTAATGTTTCAGTTCAGAGAACTGGGAGGTTTCAAGAGAAGAAATGAAAGAGGATTAAGAGATGAAAAGTCTTTAAGTGAGGGCTGGGGGTGTGCATGAGGGGGGCAAAGGAGCAAAACTGGAACATGAAGAAATAGAGGACAGGCGCTGAAAGGGTCAGTGAACCAAAAAGCACAGATACAGGTCATCTGGCCCAACCTATCCATGTCCACCCAGATAGTCCTAATGTCAGTGTTGGGCACATATCCCTCCGAGCCCCACCCCTCAGATTCACATTCAGATTCATTTATCACTTGTACATTGAAACATACAGTGAGATGCATTATTTCCGTTAACAGCCAACACACCCAGGGACGTGCTGGGGGCCGCCCGCAGTGTCGCCACACGTTACAGCTCCAACATAGCATGTTCACGATTCTCATCAGAATAGCTCGGAACACAACAAAACAGAACATACCAAGCGACTAAACAACAACAGCATAACAACCTCCAACCTGATGGCAGGAATATGGATTTCTCCTTCCGGTGAACCAAATTCCACACACTCCCCCAACCACCATTCCCCTCTCTGACCCTTTACTTCCTCCCTCCTGCCTGTCACTACCCCCTGGGTACCCTTTCTCCTATTGTCCACTCTCCTCTCCCATCAGACTCTTCGTTCTCCAGCCTTTGTCCTTTCCCACCCACCTGGCTTCACCTTTCACCTTCCAGCTAACTTCATTCCCCTCCCCCCACCATCTTTTAATTCAGGCGTCTGCCCCTCCCTTCCCTCTCAGTCCTGAAGAAGGGTTTTGGCCCAAAACGTAGCCTGTGCACTGTTTTCCATAGACGCTGCCTGATCTGCTGAGTTCCTCCAGCGTTCTCTGTGAACAGCAAACCGATCCCTGTCCACATACACTGTTCGGCAATCCCAGGACCGGCAGTGTTTGGCAGCCAGCCTCCAGCAGACTCATGCCTGTCCAAGTGCTTCGTAAATGATACCATCGTACCTGCTTCAGCACTCTCTTTGGCAGCTCATTGCATTTACTAACCACCCTGTGGGGAAAAGTTGCCCCTTGGGTCACTTTTAAAGCTTTCCTCTCTCACCTTAAGTCTATGCCCCTAATTCTGGACTTGGCTACCCTGGGAAAAAGGCATTCACTTCCAAGGACGACGCCTCCTGTTCTCAGCAGTATTTATTTATATTTGCACAGTCTGTCTTCTTTTGCACAGTTATTTCCTCTGTCTTTGTGTACGTATAGTTTTTCATCAATTCTATTGTATTTCTTTATTTTCCTGTAAATGCCTGCAAGAAAATAAATCTCAGGGTTGTATTTATTATTTATTGATTTATTGAGGTTCAGCACGGAATCGGCCCTTCTGGCCTTTTGAGCCTCATTGCTCAGCGAGCTCCGACTCAATCCTAACCTAATCACAGGACAATTTACTATCACCAAATAACCTACCAACCTGTACGTCTTTGGACTGTGGGAGGAAACCCACGCGGTCATGTGGAGAACGTACGAACTCCTTACGGACAGCGGCAGGAAGTATATGGTGACATTGAAGTACTTGCATAATAAATTTACTTTGACCTCAACTTTACCATTATAGCTCAGGCCCTTACGTCGTGCCTCAAAGACGAGTACTCCCTGGAGCTGTGTGTCGAACCCTGCACACTTTGCTGGCATATGACCGTTCGGCCAAATACTTGAGGTAATCACATTGTCGAGTTTGCCGATGACATGACTGTGGTGGAGCTCATCATAAAAAATGGCCTGCAGAGAGGAGGTGGAAGAGCTCGAGGCTTGGTGCTAGGCAAATAACGATGTCAACAAGACAAAGGAGATGGTTATCAACTTCAGGAGAACTCGCATCACTCATAACCCTCTTTACATCAGCAGTGGAAACTGCGAGAAGTTTCGAACTCCTGAAGGTGCACATCTCGCACAACTTCTCATGATCCCAGAACAGATTTTACACAATCAGGAAAGCTCACCAATGGCTCTACTTTGCAGAGGCTGAAGAAAGCAGGACTATGCACATCTATACTCAATGTCGTTCTACAGATGCACAGTAGAGAACATCCTAACAAGCTGCGTCACTGCATGGTACGGTAGCTGCACTGTGACAGACAGGAAGGCTCCACAATGGGTAGCCAAAACTGCCCAACGCATCACCAGCACCAGCCTATATGTGCAGAAAAGCACCAAAAAAGGGCCAGTAACATCATGAAGGATCTCACCCACCCTGCTTTTGGACTTTCTGTCCCACTTCCATGAGGAAGGAGGCTATATAGCATCCACATCAGGACCACCAGACTCAAACAAGAGAAGATCTGCAAACGCTGGGAAATCCAAGCAACACACACAAAATGCTGGAGGAACTCAGTGGGTCAGGCAGCATCTATGGAAAAGAGTCAGTGATGTCTCGGGCTCAGACCTTCCAGCAAGACTTATCTCCTTGCTGGCCCATCTCTTCCCTCTCAAAAACAGTTCCTTTCTCCAAGCAGTAAGGCAGTCAACACCCCCCCCCACACCCCACATCCCTCATCAGCACTACTTTATCATTTCCTGTCAGTCACCTTATGTACAGACACTCCTGTGCCTAGTGTTACCTTATGGACAAACAATCAATTGATGTATATAAGCTATCCTATGTGTTTATACTTATTGTGTTATTTACAGTGTCTTACTGTGATGCTGACTCAGAATGATGGGACAGACTCGATGGACTGAATAGCCTAATTCAGCTCCTATGTCTTATGGTGACATTGAGAGTGGCAGTAACAATTATTTGTTCTCCTTTACACTTGATCTATGATATTATCTTAATATCTATGATATTAAACAATCTTGACTCAAAGTGACTGAAATATAATACATAAGGACATTTACATAACAGGAATTTCATTCTGGGAATACAGGTCCTCCCATCTGTTTATTCCATCCATAAGACCATAAATATAGGAGTAGAAGTAGGCCATTCGGCCCATCGAGTCTGCCCCACCATTCAATCATGGGCTGATCCAATTCTTCCAGTCATCCCCGCTCCCTTGCTTTCACCCGTTGATGCCCTGGCTAATCAAGAACCTATCTATCTCTGCCTTAAATACACCCAATGACTTGGCCTCCACAGACGCTGATTCCACAGATTTACCACCTTCTGACTAAAGTAATTTCTCCGCATCTCTGTTCTAAATGGACATCCTTCAATCCTGAAGTTGTGCCCTCTTGTCCTAGATTCCCCTACCATGGGAAATAACTTTGCCATATCTAATCTTTTCAGGCCTTTTAACATTCAGAATGTCTCTATGAGATCCACCCCCCCCCCCATTCTCCTGAACTCCAGGGAATACAGCCCAAGAGCTGCCAGACACTCCTCAAAGGGTAACCCTTTCATTCCTGGAATCATTCTCGTGAATCTTCTCTGAACCCTCTCCAATGTCAGTATATCCCTTCTAAAATAAGGAGCCCAAAACTGCACACAATACTGCAGGTGTGGTCTCATGACTGCCTTATAAAGCCTCAACATCATATCCCTGCTCTTATATTCTATACCTCTAGAAATTAATGCCAACATTGCGTTTGCCTTCTTCACCACTGACTCAACCTGGAGGTTAACCTTTAGGGTATCCTGCACAAGAACTCCCAAGTCCCTTTGTATCCTGCATTTTGAATTCTCTCCCCATCTAAAAAATAGTCTGCCCATTTATTTCTTCCACCAAAGTGCATGACCATACAATTTCCAACATTGTATTTCATTTGCCCCTTCTTTGCCCATTCCCCTAAACTATCTAAGTCTCTCTGCAGGCTCTGTTTCCTCAACACTACCCGCTCCTCCACCTATCTTTATATCATCGGCAAATTTAGCCACAAATCTATTAATCCCATAATCCAAGACATTGACATACATTTATTCTATCCATAATCCTTTGCCTCGTTTTAGTCATCCTGTCAAGCAGCTCTGAAACAGACCCTTCGGCCCAACTAGTCCCTGCCGACTAAAATGCCTGAGCCAAGCTTTCGAGAGTGATTCTGTTTTTAGTTCAGATTATTCGACGTCTGTAGCTTTTACTTTAGTGTTATTTTGAATAGAAGATGTGAGACTCATTAAAGTTATTTGTGTGAAAAGTACTTGTTACTGTGGCCGAGGTTGCACCTATTGTAAAATCAGCCGGTTGACGCATAGGCAGGGCCGAGATCAAATTCGATCACTGACCAGAGGATTTCAGCGGGGTTGGGGAGGAGAGGGGAACAATCATTGAAATTCCGCACCCTTTTCGCTCCCGTAGAAACACAGAAAATGCGAATGATCAAAAAATTAATCATCGGGAGTGCTCTGCTTACTGTTTAAACGTTTTTAGAAGTTTGTACAAGTTCACTTGTAATATAGTCCTTACAATCGTATTCAATAGCTCTTGTGTGTTTATGGAATTCCCCAAATTCTTTATTTTGTCTGCGTCAGTGTTTGGGCTGTTAAGCTTTGGAACACTGCGGT